>NW_026578094.1:1590000-1592500 GCF_029603195.1 Condylostylus longicornis
GGAAAAGAAATATCAAGTGAAAATTCCTAGTGAACTTAAACCCAGAATCGAGGTTGTCCATATAAGCTCAAGTTATACGGAAACAGAATTGCTTAACAAACTGAAGGGACAAAATCAACACCTAGAATCAAGCGAAATGAAAGTGATTAAAATATATAAGGTAAATAATCATAAGGAGGAAAAATATAATGCGGTAATTGAAATTGACAAGGACGCATTTCCAAAAGTTATAGCTCGTGAAACAGTTTCAATTGGCTGGGAACGTTGCAAGGTATTCGATGCGGTAAGGGTGCTTAGATGCTTTAAATGCAAAGGTTTCAACCATAAGTCGAGCGAGTGTAAAAACGAAGAACAGTGCGCTAATTGTCTCCAAAAACACAAAACCAGCGAGTGTAATAAAAAAGATAAAATAACGAAATGTATAAATTGCGTCATTGCTAATGAAAAATTATCACTTAATCTTGATGAATGCCATGACACGTTTAGTAAACAATGTCCAGTTTATATAAACAAATTAAATTCTATGAAGAAACGAATTGGTTACTAGCAATTACAGCTTAGCGATAGTGACTCAAACTCTAACTATGTGCCTAAAAAACAAACAGTTACTACTAATAACGAATCTTTATTCAATATTCAAGGTCAATCTGATGTTGTAGAAATGCCAACAATAAATATTTCTTGTAACGCACCAACTACAAAGGAACAAAAAACCAATGGGATTACAGTACAATTAAAGAACAGTAATAAACTAGAAATACCTGATTCTAAAATCAAAAAAGCTCTAACTAAACTCAATGATAAAAGCTTCAACAAATATTTTTCTAAACTATTCAAAACATCAAAATCGTCAATTTCAGAAAATATCGTTACCAATTGCGTTGAAACGAGGCCAAATGGCAATAATAGTAATAGTATAGAAGATAATAAAGATAATAGTAATGTTATTGTTAATATTAAGTCTAATAGTAATAAAAACAGCAATAGTAAAAATAATAATAACAATAAGAACATTAAATCCAATAATAATATAAGCAATAATAGCAACAAAAACGTTTGCACTTACTCAAATTGGGTTAAAGGTGAAACATTAAACCCACAATTACTGAAAGTCGAAATAAATAAGGTAAATCCAGATGGTAACAGTAACAAAGCAGCTAATTCCTTCATTGATCCAATGTCTCCGCCAATTGTAAAACTTACAAAGAAAGCAATCGAAAGTGAGGACAGTGTATATGTTCTATCTCGATTTAGGGACCACAGAATATACAGCAATGTAAGAATTTTCCTTGCATACTTTTATGATCAAGATGATGTCTGCTATGAGGGGATGACGCAAACTAGTATGAAGGTACTTATTGATCAGGAAGGTTTACCCACCGATCATCAAGAGTTGCGCAAAATATACTTCAAATACCATGAAAATATTGGTGTCTCCCACGATAAAGTTGAAAAAGACTTAAAAATTTATAGACGTCAAATTGACAACAAATACAGGGAGTACCTCCAAAAAATGAGAGTGAATTGGCAAAATTATATGTTAAGTATACCTTAATGATGGTAAGAAACGACATTATAATGAATATAGGTAACGTAGATTTTGACTTTAATATTGATCCTATTTTTAAAAATTGCGATAGTGTTTTTGAATTTTCTTGTACTAATAACTCATTATTTTTAGTTCATCAAAATATAAGAAGTCTAAGGAAGAACTTTGATTCGTTTGTGGTACATTTGGAAGCTTTTAAAAATTTTCCAGATTTTATTTTTGTTTCAGAAATTTGGATTTTCAATAATGAAATAAATAGTTACAATATTCCCAACTATAAATTTTATGCTAACACTAATGAATCTTATTCTGCTGGCGGTGTTGGAGTATTTGTAAAGAACAATTATGCTTGTAATGTATCTCATTGTAATTTAACTTCTGCTGATGTAATCAAAATTAGTTGTTCTATTAATGGTGAGTCTTTCTCTTTTGTCTGTATATACAGACTACATAATTTTTCTGTAAGTTTGTTTATAAATGAAATTTCTAATTTTCTGAGTAGTATTAGTACAAAAAATTTAATTGTTTTAGGTGACATAAATTTAGACATTTTGTATGATAGTGAGGTTATTGATTCTTACCTTTCAGTAATAGCTGCAAATGGTTTGGTTTCTATTATTAATGAACCAACTAGACCGATTTCAGAGACTTGTTTAGATCATATTTTTGTTCGCTTGAACAAGACTGCTATTGAAAATTGTGAAAAGGGTGTTTTTGATTTTGACATCACAGACCATTGCATGACTGGTTTGCTTATCAAAAACTCTAAGAAAGTAATAGATAGTTCCAAAGATGAAGCTCTATTTACAAACGTTATAGATTACAGTAGTCTTAATAATTTACTAAGGTTCGAGTTTTGGGATGATGTGTATAATGTTGAAAATATTTCAGATGCGTATGATAACTTTATTTCAAAATTGAAAAGTTATATTGAGTTGTGTACTTCTACAA